>NW_026782159.1:0-12189 GCF_031769215.1 Ylistrum balloti | reverse complement strand
CTCACCAATTTATCGAGTTTCTCCTTTAAAGATCAAAATATTGTTTACTTCCCATATCAAGATGAAGATTTTTTTCGATTAAAAGACGATGTTTTTAATAAATTTTATCTTTTTCATTCCCTTCTTTATTCTAGTAATCGTGGTAATGGAGGGAATGATCGCAACACTACTTTCGCTCCTTACGATCTAGATAAAAGACGCATTCGAGTTTAATCTCCTTTGAAAAACCAACTCCAAGTAAAAAACGCCAGGGAGCATAACCTAAAAAATATATCAGTTGATTTGCCACGCAACCAACTGATTGTTTTTACGGGTGTTTCAGGTTCTGGTAAATCCTCTTTAGCATTCGATACTATTT
Organism: Ylistrum balloti; assembly: GCF_031769215.1. NCBI lineage: Eukaryota > Metazoa > Mollusca > Bivalvia > Pectinida > Pectinidae > Ylistrum > Ylistrum balloti. Next base: position 11,831 of record NW_026782159.1, on the reverse strand, counting down.
TCAAGGAAGGACAACGTCGTTACCTTGCTTCTCTTTCAGCGTATGCTCGGCAGTTCATTCAAAATGTCGATCGACCAGAAGTTGATCAAGTTGACGGACTGTCCCCCACTATTTGTATCGATCAAAAATCGGTGGGACGGAACCCACGATCAACCGTAGGTACAATCACTGAAATTTATGATTTCTTAAGACTTTTTTTCTCTCGTTTGGGAACCCCAACTTGTCCTAATGGACATGGACCAATCAAAAGTCAGACGGCAGAGATGATTCTCAAACAGTTATATCAACAAAAGAAAAGCCAAACCCTTTTAATTATGGCTCCCATGGTGATTGATCGCAAAGGAGAATACCGTAAAGAACTAAAAGAATATGCTGAAAGTGGATTTGTTCGCATTTTAGTTGATGGGAAGTTGAGAAAACTGGATGAAGAAATCCTTATCCAGCGCTACGAAAAACATACTTTAGAAATTATTCTTGATCGAGTAAGCATTCTTCCAGAAAACCACTCTCGAGTTGCCGAATCAATTTACAAAGCGGTCTCTCTCACTTCTGGGAAAGTATCCTTTCTTGATTATGCAGCACTTGACGACAGCGAAAGTCCCAGGGTTACTTATAGCTCCAAAGATTATTTCATAACAAACATCATGAATTCCTGTAGCACATGTGGGGCGAGTATTAAGGAGATGGAACCTAAGATTTTTTCTTTTAACTCTCCGAAAGATGCTTGCCCCAAATGCTTGGGACTTGGTTACTTAGAAGCTTTCGACCCTCGACTTTTCGTGGTACGACCTAGCAGAGCAATCTTTGATGGAGCCCTCGCCGTTCTGAATCCTCATGGGAATGTCCTCTACACAAAGCGTGGGCAAAAAGCAATCACTAAACTTTTTTCAAAATATAAAACCTCTTTAGATACACCCTGGGAGAAGTTGCCAGTGAAATTACAAGATCGTATTTTAGTTGGCAAGGATAAAAGCGACTCCATTGAATTCGATTGCTTAACGGTGATTAAGAAAATTCATGAGAAATATAATATCAGCAACCTTAAACAGTTTCAAACCCAAGATTTTTGTGTGACTTGTGAAGGCAGTGGATTAGGTGAGATGGCTCGCTTCGTTACCTTTAACGGTAGGAATATTCATGCTTATAACCAGATGCAAGTAAAGGACTTATTTAAATTCTTTAACGAGGTGGATCTTTCTCAATTTACTGAAGAGGTATGGAAACCCATTCTAAAAGAAATTCAAGAAAGGCTTTTTTTCCTTATCAATGTTGGTTTGGATTACCTTACTATTGACCGCAAGGCAAACACGCTTTCTGGCGGAGAAGCACAAAGAATTCGGCTAGCAGCTCAAGTAGGTAGTGGATTAGGAGGATGCCTTTATGTTTTGGATGAACCTTCTATTGGTCTTCACTCAATCGATAATCAAAAACTTATTCACACACTCCAACAGCTGAAAGAGAGACAGAATTCACTAATCGTGATTGAACACGATGAAGAGACAATGTTGGAAGCTGATTATCTTGTGGAACTGGGACCCTTAGCTGGAGTAAGGGGTGGAGAAATTACATTTAGTGGTAAGCCAGAAAGCATTTATACACAGAGCAAGAAAAATATTTCTTCTATTAACTATTTGATTGGAGAAAAAAACATCTCTATTCGAAAACAAACTCGAGAACCACAAGCTTATTTGGAGTTGAATTCTATTAACCGTTTTAACCTAAAAAATCTTGATATTAAAATCCCCCTCGGCATCATGGTCGCCTTAACAGGCGTTTCGGGATCAGGGAAATCCACATTTTTTCAAATCCTTGCTGAAACAGTGAACTTGGGCATTAAACTGGGTTTGAACAAAATAAAAACTGAAAAGAGACACAAGGTCAGCCACTTACTTGTTAAGGGGTTGCATCAAATTGACAAAGTTGTAGAAATCAATCAAAAACCCATTGGTCGTACTCCAAGAAGTAATCCCGCAACCTATACCAATGCTTGGACAATCATTCGAGATTTATTTGCTCAAACACGAGAAGCCAACATGCGAGGTTATCCAAAAGGAAGGTTCTCCTTTAATGTGAAAGGGGGGCGTTGTGAAGAGTGCATGGGGTCGGGAGTGAATAAAATTGAAACTCAAATTTTTTCAACTATTGAAGTGATTTGTGAAGCTTGCGACGGGAAACGATTTAATCATAACACTTTATCTGTCTACTACAAAGGAAAGAATATTTACGATATCCTCGAGATGAATATTGAAGAGGCTTATGATTTTTTTAATGGCATTCCCCGACTTGAAAAAATATTAGGTTTTCTTTTAGAGATTGGTCTTGGATACATGAAGTTAGGACAGAACTCCACTACTCTTTCAGGAGGAGAGGCACAGAGGATCAAGTTAGCCGCTGAGTTAAGTCTCCCAAGTTTAAACAAGACGCTTTATTTATTAGATGAACCAACCACTGGTCTTCACTTTGAAGATATTGAAAAGCTTCTTCACGCAATCCAAAAATTGGTGGACAAAAACAATACGGTGCTTATTATTGAACACAATTCCGAAATCATTAAGTCTGCCGATCACATTATTGAAATGGGGCCTAAAGGAGGTGAGGAAGGAGGAAAAATTGTTTTTAACGGTTCACTCAACCAGTTGTCTCAATCCCCTACTGCAACTGGAAAATTTTTTAAACGATACCTTGATCGACAAGAAAAAAAAGAAAAAGGTTATTTTTTAAAAAAAAATAATCAAAAAAAATTATTCAGCTCACATTCCAATTCTGATCGAATTCCCTCTATTGAGAAAAAAAGAGAAGATGAAAAACCCAAAAAAACAAATCAAAAAAATCCTGCAAAGTCAAAAGAAAATAAAAACAAACAAGATTACATCGTTGTCGAAAGTCTAAGAACTCACAACCTTAAAAATATAAATCTCTTCTTACCTAAAAATCAGATTATTGTTTTTACTGGAATCTCTGGCTCAGGTAAAACATCTATTGCATTAGATAGTATTTTTTCTGAGGGGCAAAGAAAATATTTAGAAAGCCTATCCACCTATGCACGAAGGTTTCTTGGACGCCTTGAAAAACCGCCTGTAGAGAAACTTGATAATCTCTCACCTACCATTGCCATTGATCAAAAAAAAGGAGGATCTGGTCCTCGTTCAACTATTGCTACCCAAACAGAAATCTATGATAGCTTAAGGGTTCTTTTTGCGAATATCGGGATTGCTCATTGCCAAGTGTGCTCCAAACCGCTAAGAAGGGACAGTGAAACGATGGCTGCCAAAAAACTTATTGAACGTTTCGGGAAGAATCATGGGAATCACTCATCCCAAGATCACACCACTGCCCTTATTCTGGCTCCCGCACATCTTGCCAATTTACAGGGGGATTTTATCATCAAGGAAATAAAAGATTTCCCTAAAGTGAAAAAAATTCTTTCTGAAAAAGGTTTTCTAAGATGGTATATTGATGGGAAAGTTTACAAGGCAGAAGAAATTGGAGATCATTACAAAAAATTTCAAGAAATTTTCCTGGTGATTGATCGTCTTGAAATTAATTTAGAAAATGAAAGTCAGTTGATAGCTGACTTTGAGAAAGCTTATGAGATCGCTTCTCAAACTGCAGCAGTATTTATTGAAGACAAAGAACTGATTTGGTTCACGGGTTACGATAGTTGTTGGGAACACCAAAATTTTATTCGAGAGACGATTACCCCAAGACATTTTTCTTTCAACCACCACCTTGGTGCTTGTGAAAACTGCGAAGGTATTGGCAAACAAATGGGATTAGATGAATCCAAGCTAATTCCCCATCCCGAACTTCCATTTATAGACGCTTTAGATAAAAGAGTGAAGCATATTCTTAAAGAACGATTAGAGAAATTAAAAAATTATTGGGATCGTCGAGTTACTTCAACGAATTCGCTGAATCGTTTGATTGAAATACCCTACCACCAACTCTCAGAAGATGAAAAAGCATTCCTTTTTTTTGGTAAGAATTATTTTAATGATTTTAATATTCTTGATCAAATTGAAGAAAAGTGGAGAGGTTTAAGTTTTGAATTGCTTCCTCAATCTTATCAAAGAAAAAAGCAATTTTACCAGTCTTTTAATCATTACTCTATTGATTACCATTGGGTGAATTCCTATACCACCTGCCCCATTTGTTTGGGAGGCAGACTAAAACCTTACCTGCTAAAGATTAAGGTAGGCGATAAGAGAATCGACGAAATCCTTCATCAGGGAATCGTAGAGTCCTATGATTTTTTTGTGAATCTTCACAATGTGTTGAATGCTTATCAGTTAAAAATTTCAAAAGCGGTTATAGAAGAAATTACTTTTCGTTTGAAACAGATGTTGAATTTAGGCATTGACTATTTAAGTTTAGACCGTTCCACTGATAGTCTTTCAGGGGGAGAAATGCAAAGAATTCGTATTTCCACCCAAGTTGGCAATCAGCTCCGAGATGTCATTTATGTTCTTGATGAACCTACCATCGGACTTCACGAAAGGGATAATCAAAAACTAATTAAGATGTTGAAATCTTTACGAGATCTTGGAAACACTGTGATGTTAATTGAGCATGATGCCCAAATCATTCAATCTGCCGACCATATCGTTGATATTGGTCCCGGTGCAGGCGAATGGGGAGGTGAAGTCATTTACTCAGGACCTAATCAAAAAAATTTAATTAAAAAAACTAGTTTCTATCCTTATTTAACAAGTTCCCTTTCTCGCTCCAAGAAGCCACAAGAGAAATTTTATTATCAAAGAGAAAGTTTTCTTCCATTTAACTTAAAAAAAGATGTTCATCTTTTTTTAAGCTCTATCCATCGAAACAACCTTTCAAATCTCCTTTTAAGACTACCTCTTAATAAATTAGTTGGCATTTCTGGTGTTTCAGGATCAGGTAAAAGTTCTTTTTTTGAGTGGTTGGAAGAAAAAATTCAAAAAAAAATTAAAGAAACAAAAACCAAGCAATCCAATTCCAACCAATCCATTGTTTGTATGAAAAATAATTGTGAGACCTCCTTCCCTATTGAGCAAATTAGAATAGTGGACCAAACACCCCTTTCATCAAATAAACGTTCCACCTTGGTGAGCTACATGGACATTTTTTCTGAAATAAGAAAAATCTTTGCTGCCAGTCGATCGGCTAAGAATAAGGGCTATGATCTCTCTTATTTTTCTTTTAATTCCGCTAAAGGGCAATGCCCTAAATGTTACGGGCTGGGTGAAGAAGAAATTGAAATGCATTTCATTTCTAATGTCACGATTATCTGTGAAGAATGTCAAGGGAAGCGATTTAAACGAGATGTTTTGGATGTTTATTTCAATGGGAAAAATATTCATGAAATTTTGAATATGACTTTTTCACAAGCTTTAGACTTTTTCTCCTCATTTCGAAATTTGCAAAAAAAACTATTACGCCTTATCGATGCCGGATTGGGGTATTTAAAATTGGGGTTTAAAACCTCACTGCTTTCAGCTGGAGAAAGACAGCGATTAAAAATTGCCTATGAGTTGGCCTTTGATGATCCGAAAAATGTCCTCTACCTTCTTGATGAACCTACAAGGGGTCTTCATTTCCAAGACATTGAAAAATTAATTGTTATTTTAGAAAAACTCATTTTTACTGGTGGAAGTGTTGTCGTGATTGAACATAACATTGAATTTTTAAGAAGCATGGATCACCTCATCGATCTTGGACCAGAAGGTGGGAGTGGTGGAGGAAAAGTCGTTGCTGAAGGAGATCCTAGACAAATTTCTAAAAAAGATTTTACAAAAAGTTATACTCTTGAATATTTGTAAAACCTAAAACACTTGGAAAGGTTATAGTATAATTGATAACTCATGCTTAAATTTTTTTTGTTTTTTATTTACTTTTTTCTAATTTCCTAATAGAATGACGATGCAAATTTAGAAATAAAGTTCATATTTCCTAAGCGGTAAAAATTTCTTGTGATAATAAATTAAACTCGGAACAACCACATGAGCAAAAAATCTATAGATGAAGTTTTCTCTAAACCAGGGTTGAAACTCATGAACCATGTGGTAGCAGGCTATCCTAATCCAAAAATGTGCTTGGATTGCCTCCAAGCAATGGAAGCCAATGGCACGGATATGGTTGAAATTCAAATTCCTTTTACTGATCCAATGGCAGATGGTCCCACTATAGTTAAAGCCAACCATGATGCTCTTTCCAGCGGAATGAATGTCAAAAAAACTTTTGAATGGATAAAGGAAGCTAAGGGAAAAACTCAATTACCTCTTCTTATCATGACCTATTACAACATTCCCTATCAAATGGGCTTAAAGGAATTTTTCCGCCGTGCTGTGGATTGCGGGGTGAGTGGGATTATCATTCCAGACATTCCCTTTGATGAAGCCCATGAACATTATCCAGATAAAATATCTTCATTTGACCTTCATCCCATCCTGGTTGTCTCTCCAACCACAACAGTTGAACGATTACAAAAAATCAATCGATGGGGTAAAGGATTTGTCTACACTACCTTAAAAGCTGGGGTCACCGGAACTAAGAAATTGATTGACGATTCGAGTATTCGTTTCCTGAAGCAATTAAGGAATTTCTTCTCCATCCCCATTGCTGCTGGTTTTGGTATTCATTCCCCTGAACAAGCGAAGGAATTATCGGACAAAGTAGACATGGTAGTCATTGGCAGCAAGGTTATTCAAATTCTTGATTCCAAAAAAGACCCTCTGTCATTCATTGCCGAATTTATTCGATCTTGTAAGTCTGATTAATACGGTTGAGCATCCATTATGATTTAGTCGTTATTGGTGGCGGCATCATGGGGCTTTCCACTGCTTTTGAAATAGCTTGCAATTTCACTAAACCTGAAAAAATTTTGCTTGTCGATGAAGGTTACTTTGTCAACTCGGCAAGCTACAATGCGGCAGGAGTTCTTGCCACACAGGGTGCTCAGTTCTTTCTTTCTCCCCTGCGTAAACAAATTGTTACATCCACTAGAAGTTATCCTCAGTGGCTTCAAAAGCTCTCTAAAGTGGTAGGAGCAAAAGAGAAAGTAGATGACTTATTTGAATATTCTTCAGTTGATGATTACTACATTTACAATCTCAATGATGAAGCAGAAAAAGCTGTTTATGACAAGCGCTGCCGAAGATTGAAAAGAGAAAATGCTAATGATGGTATTTTTATTGAAGGGATACCCGATTGCCTTAAAGCAATGGGATTGAATACCGAAAAAGACTGTTCTTATTACCAGACTATTTATTTCCAAAACCATCACACTATTTCTTCTAAGAAATTATTGGACTGTTTATTAGTTGCTGTTGAGAAACTTGGAGTGAAGATTGCTCATTCGTCGGTAATTGACATTGATCGAAAAGGACAATTGAAATTGATTTCTACAAATGGTGAAGAGCAATTTATTCATGGTAAGCAAATCATCCTCACTGGTGGCAATCGGACAAAAAAATTACTTGAAAAACTAAGCTATTCACATCGCCTCAAAAGTTTGCAGGGACTTCTCCTTGTTCTGGAAGCATTCGATAGTTTAAAAAATATAACCAATCAAAACAAGGAAATAATGACCCATCTACCCAATAAAAGGTATTTAGTCCAAAAAGACAATAGTATTTTTTATGGATCCATTAACATTCCAGTGGAAGAAGATTATTATGAAGAAAGTGTACAAAAAAAATACCAAGACATTCTCTTAAAAGAAATTGAAGAACTTTTCCCTTCCCAAACCATCAAAATCAAGCGGACACAAGGAGGTCACCGTCCTTATAATGTGGACAAGCTACCTTTATTTGGGTTTTTGACTGAAAACATATGGATCAATACCGCTCATTATAAAAGTGGATTAGCTTTAGCTCCTCTTCATGCGGGGAAAATGGCTGAAATGTTTTTTAAAAATTTAGAAAGTGTCGAAAGGAAAAGTGAATTAAAAGAAAGTCTTTTCGAAGGAGATTGGAAAGAATTCTATCCCCTTTATCCTATTAGGAAGAGAGGGCTAAAACTTTTTTCTTAATGGCCATCACGTAACCATAGTGAAGAGATTCATGAACAGCAGCATATTGGATAGCATCTTCCACACAATGGAGTTTAGCTCCAGAGCCAGTTTGATAATATTTGAAATTTTCAAAAACCTTCTTATTGTAATCTTTCTCCATACCCTCTAAGGTGGAGAGGGTAAGCGATTTAAGCTTATTAATTTCTTTATCGTCTACTTCTCCACTCGGCTGGTTACCGTAACAATAGCGGGTGGCTATCTCTTCATCAAAAGGCAGATTCAAGTCTGAATTGCGATAAACCTGCAAGCTGGTTGTAACCCACGAGTGTGCTAAATTCCAAATTATATTATTTTTGTATCCTTCAGGAATAACATTGAGTTCCCTTGTGTTCAATCCTTCAATTATTTTTAAGAAATTACTTCGAATTAATTTTAATAAAATAAACTGGTAATTTATTCTTTCCATGTCACTGCTAGGAATTTAATATTTGTCGTTTAATTGCCATCGCATAGCCCAAATGGAGGCATTCGTGAGCAATAGAGAAATCCAAGGCTTCTTCTACATTGCTTAGCTTCACACCAAAACTCGTTTGATAAAGATGATAGTTTTTAAAAACCTCGTGTTCATAATCTGTCTTTAAATTACTTACACTCTGTGCGGAAAAAGAATGGATGCTATCAACCTCTTCTTGAGAGAAAGTTTTTTCTACCTTGCTATCCTTTTTAAAGTCATTGACCCATTTTTTGTCGAAATTTAAAGTTAAACCAGAATTAACATAGACTAGTAAATCGGTACTAAGAATGGAATGAGCATAGTTCCATATGACATTGTTGCTAAAACCCCTAGGCACTTGATTAATTTGCTCAAGGGTCAGCTTTCCCATAACTTTTTTAAAATTATCCCTAGTCACTTGGAGTAATGAGAGCTGATAATTGATATTTTTATTCATTGTTATTAATCTTTATTAGAACTTCGGTTCATTCCCTTTTTTCCATTTGATGTTGCACCCCATACTGGGGGTGAATTTCTCTAATAATGGTTTTTTAGCAAGCAGATGATCAATCGCCTGCTTTAAATCTGATCCAGTAGATGGTCGGTCATTACCTGGACGGCTGGAATCCATCTGTCCTCGATAGAATAGTTTCTTATCTTTATCGAATAAGAAAAAATCAGGAGTGCATGCGGCATAATACTTTTTAGCAATATCCTGACTTTCATCATAAAGGTAAGGGAATGTAAATCCCCAATACTGAGCAGCTTCAGTCATTTTTTCAGGGCGATCTTCTGGATACTCCGAAACATCATTGCTACTGATCACTATTACTTCGATCCCCTTTTGTTGATAATGTTTAATCATTTCTACAAAAGCAGTAGCGATGTGTTTGACAAAAGGGCAATGATTACACCAAAAGGCAATTAAATATCCTTCTGCATTAAGATCCTTGAGATTAACTTCACCATAACCGTTAGTGGAAGGCAAGATGAAGGAAGGCGCTTCCTCACCAATAGGAAGGTGCATAGTAGATAATGTTTTAGCCATTGTCAAATATTGTGACGAAGCACAATTCTCCCTTGAGATTTTCCTTCTTTCATGAGCATTAAAGATGCTTCTAATTCATCCAATCCAATCACTTTTTTAAGATCATGAAGCTTTTGAGGTTTCCAATTGGTAGCTAAGCGATCCCATATTTGTTTTTTTAGATTAATGGGACACATCGCACTATCAATCCCATAAAGTTTTACGCCACGCAGAATGAATGGAAAAACACTACTAGTGAGCTTAATGTCCGCAACCATTCCGCAACAAGCAATTGTTGAACGATAGCCCGATGTTCGAAGTACATCGCTAAGGATACTTCCCCCTACTGTATCGACTCCTGCTGACCACTGCTCCTGGAGAAGAGGTTTCTTCTCATCCAAACCCGCTTGCCAATCGGATGGTGATGCGACAGCTTGCGCACCACATTGTTTAAGGAAATCCCCCTCCTTTCGACTAAGGGCATGAACCGAGTAGCCGAGGTGAGACAGGATCATCACTGCAAGACTTCCAACTCCCCCACTTGCTCCTGTAACGACAACCTCCTTGGACATGAGTTGCTCATGGTCAGTATTGCCTAAAATAGCTTCGATGCATTGTGCAGCTGTAAAGCCTGCTGTTCCGTAAATCATGGCTTCTTCTAAACTCAACCCATCCGGCTTTTTCACTACCCACTCTTGAGGAGTAAGGATGTATTCTCCAAAGCCCCCATCAGTATTCATTCCCAAATCAAAGCCTGTGACAATCACCTCGGTGCCAGGTGGAAAATCTGCGGATTGACTTTCTTCTACCACGCCAGATGCATCAATTCCAGGAACATGGGGGTAATTACGGGTTACTCCCTTGTTGCCGATGGAGGAGAGAAAGTCTTTGTAGTTAATCGAAGAAAAATGTACCTTGATTAAAACCTGACCCGACTCAATCTTAGGTTTTTCCATTTCAACAACTTTTCTTTCAAATTGTTTTGCTTCTTTTTCAATTACTTGAAATGCTTTGTAAGTTTTCATGATGTTTCCTTTTAAAAATTGTAAGTGTAGTATTCATCGCATTTCTTACAGAAAGACCATTTCTGTAAGTGTTTTTCAAAATAATCTTGACCTTTTTGATAAATTTCTTTGATGGGTTTTTCAAAAAGATTACCCAAAGGGAATTCTTTTTGAAAATCCTGTTTGCACATCCAGACATCTCCCCAGCAGTCGATTTTAAAGTCCCTTTTCAGATGCCAACAGTCGATTTGTTCAAATGGTTCCATTGGTGAAATACGTTTTTCTGGCAAGTGCCCTCTGTAATGATTGTATTTACCAATGATGATGTTCTTAGTGTATTTGGAAAAGTATTCATGATACTTAGGAAGGTGTTTAAAAGTCTCTGTTGTTTTAATGGTTTGCAAGTAAGCCCCCTCAGGACGACGGAGGAGGTAGTATTCTATTTGATTGAGAATTTCATCTAAGGGGAATCGGTCTCCACGGATATCTTTGTATAGATTGTTGTCAATGGCTTCTACCTTGAATATGATCGTCAAAAAATCTTTTTTTGGATGTTGCAACCAATAGTTACTCACTTCCTCATCCCAAAAAATACCTGCAGTCTCCAAGAAACAAGAAAGATCTCGATTGATGACTTCATTAACGAAATCTTTCCATTGAGGATGTGCAGTCATTTCTCCAAAACCTTCAATAGCAATGATCGGCTGATGGGAGAACTCCTCTACCTTATCTAGTATTTTTTTAAAATCCTCTATCGACATATCGGCTTTTTCCTCTTCCAGCTTTGGAGAAAATTGATAATCTTGTTCCACTCGATTGGTAATAGCAATTTCATAATATTTAGGTATGGTTCGTAGAAGATCGCGGTGATCTAGAATCTTTTTGGCAAAATCAACATAGTTTAATTGCGTATAATCATCCTCTTGATCGGGGAGAGAGCGAGGAGAAAAAAGTTTTTTGATTTTATTGATAACAAATTGATCCTGTAGATTGTCGGAGAAAAATGACAACCTCAAAGTTCGCAAACTGATTTCGGCATAGTGATTTTCCAAGTCAAAGGTATTCACATCGACTGCAATAATTTTTTGAAAACACTCCCGAGAAACTTCAATATTATTTTGCTGTCGAATATTTTCTAATACTGGCAGGGTGCTTCTCCTTAATATTTCCACAATCATTCCTTGCGGGAAATTGTCACCAAAAGCTATATCAACATCATAATCTACGAAATTTTTTATCAGTTTTCGGTTCTCTTCTAAATTATAAAATTCGCTATCGCAATGACCCAAAATGATCCCGTCATAGCCTTCGGTTTCT